>NW_023994217.1:137500-167500 GCF_015586225.1 Lucilia sericata | reverse complement strand
CCGGTCTATACATGCTTAATTTCATGTTTCTAGTTTCAATATTATAGAAAATTTAAAAAGTACCTTTTGAAGTACGAAAAAGTACCTAAGAGTCCCTTTTTATACGTTCTCACTTACTTCGGGCTCTACATAATTATTTTCATGTTTCAAGGTGCAATATTATAGATTAAAGACGTGCAGTAGTACACCACAAAGTATTTGTAAAACAAATACACCATGGTGAGTACCTAATACTATAAGTATAAATGAGAGAATGAGTGTAACTGATATTGTATGCTTTTGCTCAGTGTTGTCAACTATTTTATACTAAAACGCTCCGTCCATTCACTCAAAACGCACTAAAAACCGCTAAAATTATATTTTTACACAGTCTTAAAAAATATAGTATTTAGCTAAAATTTGTTTATTAAAAAAATTACTCCTTAATTGGAATTTTGATTCGGGAACGAAATTTAAAAAATTAAGGTTAAAACAAATATGTTCGATTTTCTTATTCAATGACTAATTGCAATCATCGATCAAGATCTCAATAACTAGTCAAAGAGATTTTTTGAAATTCCCCATAATAAATTTTAATTAAACTCTTCATTTTTAAAAATACCAAGAACCAAAATTTTGTGAAAAAACTGAAGTAATCGTCAAGTAAATGTTTCCTTCACAGTGAAGTTATAAAAAATAATGCTAAATTTTTGTGAATCAAACTTTGTGCCATCAAAATTATTTTTGTATTATTCACATTAAAATATCAATAGTTTTCACGAAATGCAATTTTAATTTTAAGTTCAAGTTAACCTAACTAAAATTAAGTTAATTTACAACTTTTCCCTTTTTTGACGTGAAAAACTTCCCTTGTGAATTTTTTATAGAATTTTCTAATCAATAAAAAGCTGTTACGAACAAAATCAACCTTAGAAGGTAATGAAAATTTAAGAAGAACCAAATTTCAATTGTTTTGGCGAAAGAGGTGAATATTTTTTATTTTAGTTTTAAAGTTTTAAACACTAAACACTAAAAGATCTGTGAATTACTCAAAATTTGGAAAGTTTAGAAAAAGGAACTTTAATAAATTTGTACAGCAGAGTACTGTCTAAAATTATTCTGTTTTATCTTTATTCTTAAACTAGAATAATTTTATGTTATTAAAAAGATTTTTCATTTCTTGAAAAAAGCGCTAATTTAGCGCCTTTTTCCAAAAAAGCGCTAAGAGGAAAAAATGCGACTTTTGGATTGTTAAAAGGCGCTAAATCTAGCGCCAAAAGCGCTAAATTGGCAACGCTGCTTTTGCTTGTGCTCATCCACTCTATCCACAAAAACAATACCAGTTGCTTATGGTTTTGAATTGAATACTGTATTGTATTTGTTTCTTGCTACAAATATTTTTGACTATTTGTTGTTACTTATAGTAATACAAAGAATCTATATTGATGCAGTATGTTTATTTATATTAAATAAGATTATTTCAAAACAAAAGAAAAATATGTAATAAATGAATAATAAATTAGTGAATATTTTTATATTTATTTTTAATTTTTTATTTATTTATATTTTTATTTAATATTCTAGTTCAGTTCTTGTTTAGTTCTAGTTAGTTCTAGTTCAGTTTTCAGTCTTTTTATTTAATATTTATTTAAACTGAAAAACGATTTCAATTACCAAAACCTCGTTTTCAATTATTTTATTTATTGAAGTTTCATTTTTGATGGATTTCACACAAAATTTTTATTTGTTTCTAATTTTGTTGTTGTTAAATACGTATTTGATTATACATTTTTATGATTCAAATACAAAATGAATTGAACCATTTTAAAATTTTCCATTAATCGTTTAACTGAATTTTTTTTTAAATCAGTTTTTTCTGTGATATTTTCTGATAGTAATTCAACATTTTATGAAAATAATTCTGAACTATTGAGGATATTGAAATTAAATTTCACATAAATATTCTTAGGTGGTCTCCAGAGTTATATTTTTTAATCGACATAAAATCAATAATAAATGAAAAGAAAATACACCTGTCCCTCGTTTAGCACGATAGATACGTTCCCGAGAAAATCGTGTAAAACGAATTCAAAAAAATTTGTATGGAAAATCGTGTAAAACGAAAAATTACAAAAACTGCTATATACATATATTATTTTTTTTAATATAATTTTATTTGTTTTAATGTGAATAACGTAACAAAGAAAACAATTTCATTTTATTTAACAAGCAAAACAGTTATAAAATTCATAAAACTTAAAAATTAAATGCAATACAAATAGGAGAAAACCCAAAAACATACACATGAAAATATTATTAGCAAAAAATCAATACATAAACTGTTAAGCAAAAAAAATTATATTCAACCAATTTCAGTATATGTATGTACCTACATAAACGGGGAATTCCCTTTTAAATATCGTTGATTATTATCGTTATTAATAAAAACAGTTAAATTACTTGTAGTACATTTTAGAATTTATATTGTTTAAGTACATAAACGGGAAATTCTCTTTCTAATGCCATTTTTAATGTTGCCATAATAATATTTATTATCTGTATTTTTAATAAAAAAGTTAAATACCCAGCAAAAAATAACTTCCAAAGAAGCGAAAAAGAAGTAGAATTTACTCCATTGAAGTACTGAAAAAGACCTGAAGAAGTGATAATTTTAACACAGGCTTGTCATAGGATGGCTGTCCTTTTTATTTGTTTCCAAATTCACTACTTCTGAAGTCAATCTCAAGAAGTAATTTTAATGCTCTTTTTTTGGAAGTTATTCGGAAGTGAAATTGTAGTATTATACACAGAAAAAAATAACTAATATTAACAAGTAATTATATAAAACTGTTTAACTGTTAACTGATATTGTTAACATTTTTTTTATTAAAAAGTTTGTAAATTATCATATTGACAATTTTCATAAGTTGATTAGAAATATTATATCAAAAAATTAAAAATAAATGAAATTAAAAGTCAAAAGTAAGAAACAATTGTTTCTATAAATTTCTTTTATAAGAAAAATAAAATATGGATGGCTGAAGAATGGAATTGCGCTAAACTACGAGGTAAGACTAGTTATTGAGTTCACACAAGCAGCTATTACATTATCTGAGTTCTCATTTGAGTTGTACAGCCATTGAATTCATATCTCTTTAAAAGTTATTTCAAGTTGATGGTTTTGGAATGTCCTATGCTAATAAAACCTTATACAAGTTCTTTAAGCATACGACTCAAAAGCACAGACAATGTAAAGGCAGGTTTATATTGGACTACACATATACATATAATTAAACTAATCAATCATCTTTTACTTTTTAAGATTGTGAAACTTCCTGGTTAAGTTGGTGGTATCCATTGGACACATTTTGAAACACCCACTAAATTTAATTTCAGAACACTGCATTTGCGATATATTCGTTACCATCATAAGCCTTCCCAACCGGGACACTGGTTTTAAATTTGTATATCTTAAGATAACAATTTGATAATGTAAAACTCCTAGCCAAATACGTTACAAATCTGGAAGCAGGAAGAATAGGTAGATCATATGTTTTTCCTTTTATACACTTTGAGTTAGATATTCAATAATATTTTTAATAAAACTTGTCTTAATAGACTACAAAAATGGTTGTAAATGCAGTAACGAATTCTTTAACTGGGTACGATGTTTGTTCAAGATTCATAGCTTAGTGCAGAGTTATTATAAATTACAGTGGCCAACAAAATTTATAAAAAATCGAACCCAGAGACCAAAGTACACTTTTCTAAACTCAAATTTCTCTATCACATTAGGATTGGAGACGCTATAACATGGCAATCACATCTTTATTTATATTCTTGTGTCGTCTGAAAGTCCAATCTTTCGTCTTTTAAATAAAGGTTTAACTTCGTAATATTTTCTTCCTACTTTGAGATATCATAATCCAAAGTAAAAAACAGCTATAAATTCAAAAAATAAATTGTCTTTATTTTACAGCAAACATTTCAGCGGAAAATTCAAAAAGTATTATATATATTTCGATGAAAAAAAGATATATCTGAGGTTAAACCTTTATTTTAAAGTCGACAGATCGAACACTAAGACAACATAACAAATTTTATAAATAAAGATGTCTTCGCGCTGTTATAACGGCTCAAATATGGCCAAAACGGGATCTTTTGATCTTAAAAACACGATATCTCGAAGTCAGCTTTGGATTCAGCGCAGCTCAATCCTTTAGAAAAAATATTTTGGCCTTTGGGTTAAAACTTGTTAGCCTGTGTTATCCAAAACAAAGTAATTTGTAAAACCATTTATTTAAAATTTATAATAAAAATAATAGAAATGATATTAAAATTGCATTTTTTATTTAAATATGACAAATTTATTATAGAAAGTAAAATTAACCACCAACAGTATAATTTTTCAATATAATAAATCCATTGTTTAAATAAAATTGTTGGTTGTCAACAATATAGTAGTTCTATTTTACAAACTAGTTGTTGAAAAATATTGTTAAAAGTTAACAATTTTAAATAACAAAAATATTTTTTGTATGCACAAAAACCGTTGTTGGTGCCTTTTCAATTAAAAAAATAATTGTATTTACAAATTTGGTTATTAATATGACAATTGATTTGTCGTAATTTTTTTCTGTGTATAATACAACGAATTTGACTTAAATAAGTTTAACACTAATTAGTGTAATAGACACATTTAATACAAAATCCCAAATACAAAATTTTGTATCTCATAAAAATTTAAGAACAAAAATATATCTCAACATTAAAAAAATAATTTCGCGTCTTTGGAAGTCTTTAAACATCACTTCCTCAGAAGGTAAAAAAAATTCAATTAGTATGTACTACTTTTTTTTTTGCTGGGACTCAGTAAATAAATGATGTTTTAGTTATTTTCTTACTATAAATTGTGTCAAAAGCTTGTTTTCATTTAAGTACAAAAATCGTGCAAAACGAGGTATTCTTCATCCCTTGATTTACACGAGAAATAAAAAAATCGTGTTAAATCGAAATCGTGCAAAACAAGTATCGTGCAAAACGAGGGATAGGTGTATATAGATATTCCTTATCATAATTTATTTGATAAAAAAATTAAAATACAACATTTAAAAGAACATTTTTTTTTTAATTTTGAAAAATGTCTCTCAAAAAATCTCAAAAAAAGTCTAAGCCTAATATCTGATCTAAAGAAAAGTGTAACGAGAAATAGGTTTTTGTGATTTAAAGTGGGCACAAGTCTCAAATGACGTGTATTGTCGTAGTGAACTCGAAAAAAAATAAAAAATAATTTTCCCACCTATTGAAAATAATGATCTCAGTACAAATTATAAAAAAAGTTTCCTACATTTTTTAGAAAAAATAATCATAAAATTGTTTGAAGTACTTTTATTCCACAGAATTACTTTTAGTGCTTCAGAATTCCCTACATAAATTAAAAAGTCATTAAGTAAAAAGCTAAATGTTTTTGTAAACTTTTCTTAAAATTACGATAATTTTTACATATTTCGAAAAATTCAAAATCTTTGTGTCCTTGTAATGCGCTAAATAAAGCTTTTGTGGACCAAAATATTCTTACAAATTTTACACTTTAGGGAATATTTGAGATGAATTTCGACAAAATTTAAAAACTTATTTTTTGGCAAATTGTACTGAGATCAGGATTTTCAATAGGAAACTAAGGACCCTTTCAAAAGTTTTTGTTTTGTATTTTTTCATTAAAATGTTTTTTTTTTAATTCGGATCATAAATAATAATCTGGAATAATCTTGGCAACGCTATGCCTGACTAAACGTGTATTTAACTCGGCTGTCAATTTTTAATAAAATAAAATCATTTTTATCGCTTTTATAATTATTTTTTGGCTCATCATTACTGCTATTGTTGCCTACATATATATAATCTTTGTTGATCAATTATTGTTATTATTTATTGTGGAACGAGAAATTTACATTATACCTAGCTGCAGTATTGCATTTGTTAATTGCATAATTTAATGCACATACAAACTTACATTCATATTTTGGTACATTGTATGTACTTATTGGCATAAACTATTGCTGCTGCCTGGAGTCTTTCTAAATATTTGTTATTTTTTAACGAATTTTTGCAATTAATTAACAACAATATAACATTGCTGATCTTTGTTTAATTTGATTTTTTGATCACATTTGTTGTGTTGTTGCTGTTGTTGTGCTACTGCCGAGTTGTGTTGCTGCTGTTGATTCTTTTTATCTTGACACTATGCCTACCTCCAAAGTGCAAGTTTACAAATGCGGATTGTGTAATGCTAACATTCTTAAATCGCAGCCTTCTATTCAGTGCAAAATCTGCAAATTATGGAATCACCTGCCGTGTGCTGATGTCTCTGATAAACATCTGGCCTTATTTAAAGAGCGTCCTAATTCGTTTAGTTTCATATGTGAAACATGTTCTAAGGATGATGTTGATGATAATAAACCGCTTCGAGATGAAGTTAGGGCATTGAAAAATAGCTTTGACGACTTCGTTAAAACTGGTAAAGATGAACTATCTTCTTTTAAAGATATAATGACTCAAGTTATGAGCGATTTTAAAACTGAAGTGTCTACATGCATTAAAGAGATGAAAACTGACATCGTAGCCTGCAGCAAACTTATTAATAATATCGATTCTTCTGTAACTGCTAAAATTTCTTCTTTGGAACTAGAAAACCATGTTCTACATAGAAGGCTTAATCGCACTGATGTGGTCATAAACGGATTGCCTTCTGGTTTGAATGACTTAAAGCCAGCTGTTATTTCCCTATGCTCTTTTTATGGCTTGGACATTTCTGAATTTAATCTTAATAATGTTTGTTACATGAGTAAGCAGAAACGTATATTGGTGAAATTTAATAATGTTGAGCTACGTGATCGTCTCATGAAAGAATATTTTAAAAATAAAGCTCTTCAAGTAAAGGACATTCTTGGTGGTGATATCGAGAGTCGCGTTTACTTGAATGATCACTACTCTCCTAGTGCCTCGAATATGAATTTCTTGTGCCGTAAATTGTTGCATCGAAAGGATATAATGAAATACAGAATCTTTAACAATGATCATTTGAAGGCGAAAATAACTCTATGTGATGGCAAGGAAGTTCTTTATGATGTTGCTGAAATTGCGAAATTGCTGGATACCTCTTCTAGGGCTAAGAAATAATTTGATTCTTTTAATTCATTTAATTAGATTTAACAGTTAATTATTTTTATTTCTGAATTCTGGTCTCCATTTGGTTACTATTAATATTTTTTTTTTCTTTTTTGTTAAATCTTGTTAAATGAATTTACTTTTCTATTTTATAATTTATGATCTCAATCTACTGCCTATGACAGCTGAGTATTACTGGGTATTGTTATTATCTTTTTGTAATACCTAATTTTCTTTTAGTTTTTTTGAATAATTATATTTGTTATATTCATATTTATAATTTAATTATGAGTTTTTATTACACAGGTTATTGCTATTGGTTCCCAGCCTCACATAAAGTTTTTGATGTCTTTTAATAATAACTTAGGTCCCGTTGTTAGCAGTGGTTCATACTTGCGCAATAACTTGCATGCGTTCTCTAACCAACTTAGGATTGCACATATGAATTGTCAGAGTATCTGTCCGTCAAATAATTCAATAAAATTTGATGAGTTGACCAGTATAGTGAGGGATAACTTTCATTTAATTGGTATCTCCGAAACATGGTTAAAACCTCATATTTCTGATGCCTCTGTGCAGATACCTGGTTATAAATTGATTAGAAATGATCGACTGCATAATAGGGGTGGTGGTGTGTGTATTTACCTAACCAGTGGGCTAAAGTACAAAGTTGTTAGGAAGATTTCTCTTAATGGTTGTGAATCGTTATTTATTGAGCTTTGCTTTAGGGGAGTTAAAACTTTATTTGGAGTTGTTTATCTCCCCCATGGAGATATTCTTGAATTTGAAAACTCTCATTATGATTTATTTCTAATGTATTCAAATATGATTATAGTAGGAGATTTCAATTGTAACCTCTTCGACATTTCTAGGGCCTATCTACTTAGATCCATGTGTTTGCGATGTAACCTTTCAATATTTCATAACTCAAAACCTACTCATTTTGCAGTTGCTCAAGGTTCATCTTCTTTACTGGATTTTTGGTTAACTAATGATAATTCTATTATTCAATTTTCTGATCAAATACAAGCATGTTCTATTTCTCATCATTCCCTTATTTATGCTGTATTTGGATTTAACGTTTCTTGTTGTGATGAGTTTGTTGAATATAAGGATTTCAATCGCATAAATTGGGACGGTCTTATAACTTCCATTTCGGAATTTGACACTGATTCTTTCTTTAGATGTAATGATGTTGAGTTTCAGTGTTCTATTATTGATTCTTTTATAAACACATTGTACTCTTTTGTTCCGACGGTAAGAAGAAGAATTAAAGTGGATAATAATGAATGGATGACTGCGAATTGTATTGTTTTGGCAACATCTCTTAGGGACTTGGCCTACTCGGCATTTCGTTCTAACAGAACTGCTTCTTCTTGGCGTACGTATTGTAAATACCGAAATAAGGCTAAAAATGTTATTCGCAAAGAAAAAAGGGCATTCTATTGTAAACTATTTTCTGGTCTTGACTCTTCTGGAATGTGGAGATTACTAAAGAAACGTGGCATTTCTGATAATTGTGGATGGCAGTGTGATCTGAATATTGATGACATGAATGATTATTTTGTTAATGTTGCTGGGTCTGTTCCAAATTACAATGATATTGATTTCAGTGCATATAGTGATGCTATAGGATCTTTTTCTTTCTCTTGCGTGAGTGAAGACGAGTTGTTTGATGCAATCTGTAGGATTAAATCAACTTCTGTTGGTACCGACTCCATTCCTATTCGTTTTATAAAAGTTATTTATCCATTCATTTCTTATATTCTTAACCATCATGTTAACATGATTATAACTACATCGAAATTTCCAGCTATATGGAAGACAGCCCGAGTTGTCCCTATCCCGAAGTCAAGAGTAGTTTGTGCTCTGGATGATTTAAGGCCAATCTCGATTCTCCCGGCTTTATCTAAAGCTGTAGAACATATTTTACAGGATCAGATATTATACTTTGTACGTGAACTTATAACCCCCTCTCAATATGCTTTCCGTTCTGGACACAACACTACCTCACTTTTACTTAATTTGACGGATGATATAAGACAAAATTTTAATGATAATGCTATATCTACATTGGTTTCCCTTGATTTAGCAAAAGCATTCAATTCTATTAATTATTCTTATATGATACACAAATTGAGATATTATTTCGGTTTTTCTGCTACTGCTTGTAAGCTTGTTTATTCTTATTTATCAGGAAGATTTCAATTTGTAGATATTAATGGAAATTTTTCAAATTTGCTTCCCCTTACTTCTGGTGTTCCCCAGGGCTCGGTACTGGGGCCACTTTTATTTATATTATACATTAATGATTTGCCAACATTCGTTGACTCTAATAGTTGCAAATCATTTTTGTTTGCTGATGACGTTATGCTTTTGTTCAGGGGAAGTAAAAGTAATTTGAATGGGCTATCTTTGGATATTAATTCTACTCTTAATCGTTTTCTTTCGTGGTCATCTATTAATTCCTTGGCTATTAACTCGGCTAAGACTAAAGCATTAGCATTTGGAATTGTTGATGAAGATCTAAATATATCTATTGCTGGCTCTTCTGTTAGCTTTGTTGATCAGCTAAAATGTTTGGGAATTTATATAGATAAACGTTTGACTTTTAAAAATCATATTGATCATTTATGTTGTAAGATTACATGTACTCTACGGAAGCTTTATTCGACGGGTATTTATTTACCATTTCGAATCAGACACCGTTTGGCGCATTCTCTTTTGATGTCCTCTATTTTGTATGGTCTTGAGATTGTGACAGGGACGTTCTCCTATGTTATATCTAGATTAAATAGAATCGTTAATATGATTGTAAGGTATGTTTTTAGTCTTCGTAGAAGGGATCATATTTCGGAACACGTTAAACGTTTTCTTGGTTGTTCTTTCCAGCAGTTCTTGAATTACCGTAACTTACTATTTTTTTATCGTGTAATAAAGCGTGGATTACCTACATTTCTTTGTTCAACATTTTCTTTTACACGTTCAACTAGGAATCCACAGGTTTTAATCCCTATGATTCATACAGTAATATTTGAACAATCATTTATAGTTAGAACGGCTAGGTCTTGGAATTATTTACCTTTAGAACTGAGAGTATTTTCGCACTCGAATAATGCTTTTCGGCTTAAACTTATGAGGTTCTTATCATAATCTATTTATTACAACAAATGTATTTATATTGAGAATTACTATTACTTAACTAATTTATCTTAATTCCAATTCTCAATATATACATGAAAATTATATATCATACTTAAGGACTACCTATCGAGTAGTTTATTGTTGACATTTGAATCACTGTTGGGACAAGATTTAAGTTATAATTTTTTTTTGTTAATCATTACCTTGATGGTTTGGGAACCGCTAGCAAAATTGTTTTTCTCTAATTAATTTTTATAAAAACTTTTTGTTAATTTTTTAATTAACACTACTATTTAGAATTGTAAACATCTTTATTTTTATTGTAATTAAATTCAGGATTACTGCTTTGTAATATATATTATATTGGCCAAGAGTGGCTTTCTATATTACTATGAATAAATAAAATAAAATAAAATAAAATAAAAATGCATTTTTATTGATTTTAAAAAAATTGAGTCGAGGTGACCAATTTTAAGGGCCTTACCACTGGACTCCATTGGACCTACGGAGTCTACAGATTGTAAGTAGATACGCAAACACCTCAGCTCTAACTATATTAAATTTTGCTACGATATCTCCTATAGATTACGAGATACCGAATATACATTATAAAATAATAAAACATGTTTCTAAACAACTGTGTTTTTATACGCTTGCAGCATACAATAAGTTATTTGTTGTACAACCATAATTATCTATTTTATTTGTTTGGCAAAAGTATAGCAAAACAAGTATGTTACTCTTATTCCCTTTGTACTCACTCACACAACCTATGTTTAGAAAATAACAATATCAACTTGTACCAGAACTACTCATCAATACGCACTCACAGTTGGAGACACTACAAAACTTATGCAAACAGTTGTAACTGTGCACGTCTTTATTATAGTTAATTCAAAAAGTACCTTTTGAAAAACGAAAAAGTACCAAAAAATAGTCCTTTGTACCGGAGTTCCAAGTAACTCCCCATTGGTATATTTAGTGTTACTAAATCTGACAATTTCTCCAATTTTATTAAAATTGGGTCAGTGAGTTTAAATAAAACTTCACGTTTTTCACCCTTTTGGTACATTTTTCTCCCTACTGAAGTAATAAACATTTTATTATAAAAAGTTGCAATATCGTAATAAGAGCCCATCATTAAGAATTCATTCACATATTAATACAAATCAATACATAAAAGTACCAAAAATAGGTAAAAACTACCAAAATACAGTTTTTACCCGTTTATTCCCTAAAGGGGACGAATTTGAAAAAAGTAGCAGACACCTGTCCGCTTATTTTTTAAATGAACGACAATACAATAAACTGTTTTTGTATCTTTTCTAGTTTAGGAGATATGAGGTTACCGAATTTACCCGTCTTTACCCTTTTTATCCCCTAAACATTCGAATTTCCAAAAATTCCGTAGAGACCAATCTCCTGTCTAAATTTCAGCTCTTTAGCTTCAACCGTTTAGGCTGTGCGATGATGAATCAGTCAGTCAGTGGGTCAGTAACGTTAGAATTTTATATATAGAAGATTAGGATTTTAAAGATTTCCAAACATTTCGGTTAACCGGTTTAAACAGTTTTTTTATACTCGGTTAACCGACCGGTTTTCTAGAAATGGTACATTTTCGGTTAACCGAAAAAACTGTTTTTCCAAAAGTCGGTTTTTTATAAACACTATTTATTGTAAATTCTCTAAAAGAGAAAAAATATAAGTTTACAGAATTCTTTTAACAATTTTCAAAAATTCGCAATTTATATTTCATATAGAAATTGATATTTATCTTGTGTTTGATTTAGGCATCTAAAGACTTATGTCTGAACTCAAAAAGAAGAAAAGAAAACTTTTTTTTAACATTTTTTTATGAAAACTATGATTGAGGCTGACAGACAGACGGACACAGCTAAATCGACCCAGAACTGACATGTATATATGCGGTGTGAGTATTTTTACTAACACAATCAAAAAACTTACCGTTTGAGTCAACAAATTTGATGTGTGGCCATGTCGCTTTAATTTCATTGCGTTGTGTATTTTTTATACCCTCCCCCACCATGAGTATATAAAACTTTGTTATTCCGTATGTAACACCAAGAAATATTCATCTGAGACCCAACAAAGTATACATATTCTTGGTCCTTATGAAATTCTGAGTCGATTTATCTATGTCCGTCTGTCCGTCCGTCCGTCCGTCCGTCTGTCTGTGTAAAACACGCTCACGTAAAAACGAAGTGAAATTAATTAATGAAATTTGGCCAGAATATTCCCTATTGTCATAGGTAGTTTGGTATTGAAAATGAGTAAAATCGGTTCACATCGGGAAAAGTTATGAATCAAAATTTAAAACAACTCCGGAAAACATAAGCATTTTTCATTCTGATGTAATTTTCACAAAAACTATGCAATATAATTCCATGAAAATCATCATACATTTGTTTTTACACCAGAACTTTATTCCTGTTGAAAATTTCCGGAATCGGTCCACAATTTCTTATACCTCCGATACAAAAGTACCTATTCCCGGAAAATGAGTTTATTGTTAATAACTTCCGTCAGCATGCTGATATCTTCACAAAATTTTACAAATTAAAATTCTATGTCAGTAAAATTCAGCTAGAGAAAACATTTTCTGGATCGGTCCATAATTGGACATAGCTCCCATACAAGGTGCTTTCCCTAAAATCACATAAACGCGCATAAATCATTACTTAATTACATATAAAATTTGGTACAAGTATTGCTCTTATATACAAAAATGTTACTCATTACTAAATATTGATATCGATACATTTAGCACAAATATTATTCTTATACACATAAATCACACTATAATGTTACTGTGAAATTTTTTTCACGATCGGTCCATATTTGGTCATAGCTCCCGTACAAGGTCACCTCCAGAAAATCACTTGAATGCACAATATTCGTTACCAAATAACGATATAGTTACAGAATTTAGCCAAAATTTTCACTTTATATACATTAATGTTACTGTGGAATTTTTTACGATCGGACCATAATTGGTCATAGCTCCCATACAAGGTCCTCTTACGAAAAAACTTTAAACGCACATTACCAAATAAAGCTATTGATACAAAATTTTGCACAGATTTTAGTTTTGTATACAAAAATTATATTTTAAGATTTTTTCACGATCGCCACAAGGTTCCCTTCCATAAATCACTTAAACACACATTACTTATTACTAAATTACGATATAGATACAAAATAACATATCTCCCATGCACCGAAAATTTTAATTTCCTTAAATCTTTCACACAAATTATTAAATATCGCTAAGGCATATCTTAGGGCGCTTTAAAAATATAAAAGAAAATGGCGTTTGTAATGTTCAATAAATCTTGCAATTGTAACAGATGTAAGATGTAAGCCTCTTAAAAAAATTCTAAGACGATCTAGCCATGTCCGTCCGTCTGTCCGTCTGTCTGTTGAAATCACGATAGAGACCACACGAGAGGAGGACGGTTGAAATTTTGCATAAATATTCTCTATTGTTAAGGTTTGTTTGGTATTGAAAATGGGCAATATCGGTCCACTTTTTCGGATTGCCCCCATACAAGTGGACCTCCAAAAAACAGCTTTAACGGGCATAACTGCTTTAGAAGTACAAGTATAGCGATGAAATTCGACATAAATAAGTTTCATATGAGCCAAAATCTTTCTATCAAATTTTTTGAGGATCGGCCCATAAATGACCCTACCCCCCCATATAAGGTCCCTTTCTAAAAATTACTTTAACACTCATTACTGGTCCCAAAATGCAAGTATAGCGATGAAATTCGGTATAAGTATGTTTCTTACGAACCAAAATCTCTCTACACATTTTTTTAGGATCGCCCATAAATGACCCTACCCCCATGTAAGGTCCCCTTTAGAAAATGACTTTAACACTCATTACTAGCCCAAAAATTCGAGTATAGCGATGAAATTCAGTATAAGTAAGTTTCTTACGAACCAAAATCTCTCTACAAATTTTTTTTAGGATCGGCCCATAAATGACCCTACCCCCCATATAAGGTCCACTCCTGAAAATGACTTTAACACTCATTACTGGCCCCAAAATGCAAGTATAGCGATGAAATTCGACATAAATAAGTTTTATGTAAGCCAAAATCTTTCTACCAAAATTTTTGAGGATCGGTCCATAATTGACCCTACCTCCCCTATAAGGTCCCCTTTAGAAAATTACTTTAACACTCATTACTGGTCCAAAAATGAGAGTATAGCGTTGAAATTCGGTATAAGTAAGTTTCTTACGAACCAAAATCGCTCTTCGAATTTTTTTTAAGATCGGCCCATAAATGACTCTATCCCCCATATAAGGTCCCCTTCTGAAAAAGACTTTAACGCTCATTACTGGCTAAAAAATACGAATATAGCAATAAAATTTTACACAATTAAGTTCCTCGCGAGCCAAAATCTTTTTCATAACTTTTATGTGAATAGGTCCATAATTGGCCCTACTCATCCTATTGGGTCCACTTCAGGAAATAGCTTAAACGCTTACTACTGTCATAAAATTACGAGTAAAGCGATGAAATGCTACACACGTAAGTTTCTTACGAGCCAAAACCTCTGTACCAATTTTTTTGGATCGGCCCATAAATGACCCTTCCCCCATATAAGGTCCCCCTCTGCAAATAACTACAATACTCATTACTGGCTTAAAAATATGAATATGACGAAAACTGACGCACATAAGTTTAATCTCTCCACCAAATTAGGGAGGATCGGTATATAATTTACCCTACCGCTTCCCCTTCAGAAAATTACTTAAATGATCATTACTGGCTTAAAAATATGAGTTATGAAATACGGTTATGAAATTCGCTCCGAATTTCATGCGGAATGTGTCGGTAATACACAAATGGTTCCCTTCAGGAAAGAGTTTTGGCTAATAAACTACGAGTGTTCCTTATTTAAAATACGAGTATAGCCCTGAATGTACAAAATTTTATGAGTATCGGTTCATAATTGAGGCTCACGGTTTAAGAATTGAAATAAAATATTTTTTTTTGATACCCACCATCAAAAAAGATGGGGGTATATTAATTTTGTCATTCCGTTTGTAACACATCAAAATATTGGTCATAGACCCACAAAAGTATATATATTCTGGGTCTTCATTAAATTCTAAGACGATCTAGCCATGTCTGTCCGTCTGTCCGTCCGTTCGTCTGTCTGTCTGTCTGTTGAAAGCACGATAGAGTCCCAATGGAAAGAGCTAGAGGGTTGAAATTTCACATAAATATTTCTTATAGGTAAGGTTTGTTTGGTATAATGGGCAATATCGGTCCACGTTTTCGGATAGCCCCCATACAAGTGGCCGCTCGAAAAGCAGCTTTAACAGCCATAACTTGTTTAAAAATACGAATATAGCGATGAAATTCGACATAAGTAAGTTTCTTATGATCAAAAATCACTATGCAAAATTTTATGAGGATCGGTCCATGATTGACCCTACCCCCCATATAAGGTCCCCTTCAGAAAGTGACTGCAACGCTCATTAATAGCTTAAAAATACGAGTGTAGCGATGAAATTCGAAACAAATAAATTCTGTCTACCAAATTTTATGAGGATCGACCCATAATTAACCCTACCCCACTATATAAGGTCCCCTTCAGAAAATTACTTTAACGCTTATAACTGGCCTAAAAAATACGAGTATATAGATGAAATTCGATATAAGTAAGTTTCATTCGAGTCAAACGAGGTTTGATGGTGGGTATATAAGATTCGGCATAGCCGAATATAACACTCTTACTTGTTTTGTGTGTTTTATTTCTTAGCGTTGTTGTTGTTTCTCTTGTTTTGCTATTGGTAAAGTAATGATAGAGTCGGGTAAATGAAATAAATTGAAATTTTATAAAATTAATATTTTTTAAATACATACATATGTACACTATGGTGAAGGGTATAAAAGATTCGGCAAAGGCGAATGTAGACTTCTTACTTGTTATACCCTCCACCACCATGAGTGGTGATGGAGGGTATATATAACTTTGTCATTCCGTGTGTAACACCAAGAAATATTCATCTGAGACCCAACAAAGTATATATATTCTTGGTCCTTATGTAAAACACGCTCACGTAAAAACGAAGTGAAGTAAGTTATTAAAATTTGACCAGAATATTCCCGATTGTCCTAGGCAGTTTGGTATTGAAAATTAGCAAAATCGGTTCACATCGGGAAAAGTTATGAATCAAAATTTAAAAAAACTCAGAAAAAAATAAGCATTTTTTACACATTCTGATGCAATTTTCACGAAAACTATGCAATATAATTACATGAAAATCATAAGACATTCGTTTTTACATGACAACTTTATTCTTGTTGAAAATTGCCGGAATCAATCCATAATTTCTTATACCTCCCATACAAAAGTACATATTTCCGGTAAATGAGATTATTGTTAATAACTTCCGTCAGAATGTTGATATCTTCAAACAATTTTACACATTAAAATTCTATGTCAATAGAATTCACATAGAGAAAAATGTTCTGGATCGGTCCATAATTGGACATAGCTCCCATACAAGGTCCCCTCCAGGAAATCACTTAAACGCGCATAACTCAATACTTAATTAAGATATCCATGTAAAATTTGGAACAAGTATTGCTCTTATATACAGAAATATTACTGTGAAATTTTTTTCGATCGGTCTATAATTGGTCATAGCTCCCATACAAGGTCCCCTCCCGAAAATCACTTAAAGGCACATAAACTCATTACTTAATTAAGATATCCATATAAAATTTGCTGCAAGTATTGCTCTTATATACAGAAATATTACCGTGAAATTTTTTCCGATCGGTTCATAATTGGTCATAGCTCCCATACAGGGTCCTCTTACGAAAATCTCTTAAACGGATATAACTCATTACTTAATTAAGATATCCATATAAAATTTGGTACAAGTATTGATCTTATATACAGAAATGTTACTGTGAAATTTTTTTCCGATCGGTCCATAATTGGTCATAGCTCACATATAAGGTCCCCTACCGAAAATCGCTTAAACGCGCATAACTCATTACTAAATCAAGATATCCATATAAAATTTGCTACAAGTGTTGCTCATATATACAGAAATATTACCGTGAAATTTTTTTCCGATCGGTCATTGCTCCCATACAAGGTCCCCTCCTGAAAATCACTTAAACGCACATAACTCATTACTTAATTAAGATACCCATATAAAATTTGGTACAAGTATTGTCCTTAATTGGTCATAGCTCCCATACAAGGTCCTCTTACGAAAATCTCTTAGACCCACATTACTCATTACCAAATAAAGCTATTGATACAAAATTTTGCACAAATATTAGTTAAGATTTTTTCACGATCGGTTCATAATATTGATGCGATCGGTCCCATACAAGGTTCCCTTTCGAAAATCTCTTAAACACACATTACTTATTACTAGATTACGATACATGTAGATACAAAATTTGACTGAAATATAGCTTCTATATACAGAAATGTTACTTAAAGTTTTTTTACGATCGGTCCATAATTGTTCAATAAATCTTGCAATTGTAACAGATTTAAGCTGTTTAAATCTTGGGGTTTTTCCATTTAAGACATGAGAAATTGTTTGGTATTGAAAATGGGCAATATCGGTCCACTTTTTCGGATTGCCCCCATACAAGTGGACCTCCAAAAAACAGCTTTAACGGGCATAACTGCTTTAGAAGTACAAGTATAGCGATGAAATTCGACATAAATAAGTTTCATATGAGCCAAAATCTTTCTATCAAATTTTTTGAGGATCGGCCCATAAATGACCCTACCCCCCATATAAGGTTCCTTTCTGAAAATTACTTTAACACTCATTACTGGTCCCAAAATACAAGTATAGCGATGAAATTCGACATAAATAAGTTTTATGTAAGCCAAAATCTTTCTACCAAATTTTCTGAGGATCGGTCCATAATTGACCCTACCCCCCTATAAGGTCCCCTTTAGAAAATTACTTTAACACTCATTACTGGTCCGAAAATGCGAGTATAGCGATGAAATTCGGTATAAGTAAGTTTCTTACGAACCAAAATCGCTCTACGAATTTTTTTAAGATCGGCCCATAAATGACTCTATCCCCCATATAAGGTCCCCTTCTGAAAAAGACTTTAACGCTCATTACTGGCTAAAAAATACGAATATAGCAATAAAATTTTACACAATGAAGTTCCTCGCGAGCCAAAATCTTTTTCATAACTTTTATGTGAATAGGTCCATAATTGGCCCTACTCCCCCTATTGGGTCAACTTCAGGAAATAGCTTAAACGCTTACTACTGTCATAAAATTACGAGTAAAGCGATGAAATGCTACACACGTAAGTTTCTTACGAGCCAAAACCTCTGTACCAATTTTTTTGGATCGGCCCATAAATGACCCTTCCCCCATATAAGGTCCCCCTCTGCAAATAACTACAATGCTCATTACTGGCTTAAAAATATGAATATGTCGAAAACTGACGCACATAAGTTTAATCTCTCCACCAAATTTAGGGAGGATCGGTATATAATTTACCCTACCGCCCATATAAGGTCCCCTTCAGAAAATTACTTAAACGATCATTACTGGCTTAAAAATATGAGTTATGAAATACGGTTATGAAATTCGCTCCGAATTTCATGCGGAATGTGACGGTAATACACAAAAGGTTCCCTTCAGGAAAGAGTTTTGGCTAATAAACTACGAGTGTTCCTTATTTAAAATACGATTAGAGCCCTGAATGTACAAAATTTTATGAGTATCGGTTCATAATTGAGGCTCACGGTTGAAGAATTGAAATAAAATATTTTTTTTTGTCATTCCGTTTGTCATTCCGTTTGTAACACATCAAAATATTGGTCATAGACCCACAAAAGTATATATATTCTGGGTCTTCATTAAATTCTAAGACGATCTAGCCATGTCTGTCCGTCTGTCCGTCCGTCTGTCTGTCTGTCTGTCTGTTGAAAGCACGATAGAGTCCCAATGGAAAGAGCTAGAGGGTTGAAATTTCACATAAATATTTCTTATAGGTAAGGTTTGTTTGGTATAATGGGCAATATCGGTCCACGTTTTCGGATAGCCCCCATACAAGTGGCCCCTCGAAAAGCAGCTTTAACAGCCATAACTTGTTTAAAAATACGAATATAGCGATGAAATTTGACATAAGTAAGTTTCTTATGATCAAAAATCACTATGCAAAATTTTATGAGGATCGGTCCATGATTGATACGAACCAAATTCTGTCTACCAAATTTTATGAGGATCGACCCATAATTAACCCTACCCCACTATATAAGGTCCCCTTCAGAAAATTACTTTAACGCTTATAACTGGCCTAAAAAATACGAGTATATAGATGAAATTCAATATAAGTAAGTTTCATTCGAGTCAAACGAGGTTTGATGGTGGGTATATAAGATTCGGCATAGCCGAATATAACACTCTTACTTGTTTTGTGGGTTTTATTTCTTAGCGTTGTTGTTGTTTCTCTTGTTTTGCTATTAGTAAAGTAATGATAGAGTCGGGTATATGAAATAAATTGAAATTTTATAAAATTAATATTTTTTAAATACATATGTACACTATGGTGAAGGGTATATAAGATTCGGCAAAGGCGAATGTAGACTTCTTACTTGTTATACCCTCCACCACCATGAGTGGTGATGGAGGGTATATATGACTTTGTCATTCCGTGTGTAACACCAAGAAATATTCATCTGAGACCCAACAAAGTCCTTATGAAATTCTGAGTCGTTTTAGCTATGTCCGTCTGTCTGTGTAAAACACGCTCACGTAAAAACGAAGTGAAGTAAGTTATTAAAATTTGACCAGAATATTCCCGATTGTCCTAGGCAGTTTGGTATTGAAAATTAGCTAAATCGGTTCACATCGGGAAAAGTTATGAATCAAAATTTAAAACAACTCAGAAAAAAATAAGCATTTTTTACACATTCTGATGCAATTTTCACGAAAACTATGCAATATAATTACATGAAAATCATTAGACATTCGTTTTTACATGAGAACTTTATTCTTGTTGAAAATTGCCGGAATCAATCCATAATTTCTTATACCTCCCATACAAAAGTACATATTTCGGGTAAATGAGATTATTGTTAATAACTTCCGTCAGAATGTTGATATCTTCAAACAATTTTACACATTAAAATTCTATGTCAATAGAATTCACATAGAGAAAAATGTTCTGGATCGGTCCATAATTGGACATAGCTCCCATACAAGGTCCCCTCCAGGAAATCACTTAAACGCGCATAACTCAATACTTAATTAAGATATCCATGTAAAATTTGGAACAAGTATTGCTCTTATATACAGAAATATTACTGTGAAATTTTTTTCGATCGGTCTATAATTGGTCATAGCTCCCATACAAGGTCCCCTCCCGAAAATCACTTAAAGGCACATAAACTCATTACTTAATTAAGATATCCATATAAAATTTGCTGCAAGTATTGCTCTTATATACAGAAATATTACTGTGAAATTTTTTTCCGATCGGTTCATAATTGGTCATAGCTCCCATACAGGGTCCTCTTACGAAAATCTCTTAAACGGACATAACTCATTACTTAATTAAGATATCCATATAAAATTTGGTACAAGTATTGATCTTATATACAGAAATGTTACTGTGAAATTTTTTTCCGATCGGTCCATAATTGGTCATAGCTCACATATAAGGTCCCCTACCGAAAATCGCTTAAACGCGCATAACTCATTACTAAATCAAGATATCCATATAAAATTTGCTACAAGTGTTGCTCATATATACAGAAATATTACCGTGAAATTTTTTTCCGATCGGTCATTGCTCCCATACAAGGTCCCCTCCCGAAAATCACTTAAACGCACATAACTCATTACTTAATTAAGATACCCATATAAAATTTGGTACAAGTATTGTCCTTAATTGGTCATAGCTCCTATACAAGGTCCTCTTACGAAAATCTCTTAGACCCATATTACTCATTACCAAATAAAGCTATTGATACAAAATTTTGCACAAATATTAGTTAAGATTTTTTCACGATCGGTTCATAATATGGATGCGATCGATCCCATACAAGGTTCCCTTTCGAAAATCTCTTAAACACACATTACTTATTACTAAATTACGATATATGTAGATACAAAATTTGACTGAAATATAGCTTCTATATACAGAAATGTTACTTAAAGTTTTTTTACGATCGGTCCATAATTGTTCAATAAATCTTGCAATTGTAACAGATTTAAGCTGTTTAAATCTTGGGGTTTTTCTATTTAAGACATGAGAAATCTTATTTCTACAAATATTTGATCAATCCAAAAAGTATTAATATAAAAGTAGCTGGTGGAGGGTATTTACTCGGCTCAGCCGAATATAGCACTCTTACTTGTTTTATCTTCTTTTGTAATTTATTTTAATGTTTCTCAGAGAGTCAAAATTAACTTCAAATTGATACATGTTATATTGTTATTGTGTTTTGGAAAATAACCGTTTATATTATTTTGTTGTACTCTATGCCCAATGTAACAATATTATATTTTTTAGTCTACAACGAGATTTGATACAAATAAAACTTGTTATACTACATTTTGTCTTTTTTTAAAACAAATAAATCTACGGGTCGGTCAAATAGGGCTGTCCTCAAACATTGGCGACCGTGACAGGACATTTAACGTCGAATACTTATAACTTTTTGAAAAAATATAAAAAAATACATAATTTAACATAATTTTAATAATTTCGGCTATGCCGAATCTTGAATGCCCTCCACCAGCAAGCTACTTTTTATTAAAACCCATTTAACTATCTAATTTTTAGATAACTTGACAAAATTTTTGTTTCCGTAGTGAGGGTAGGGTAGAAGGGGGGCCATAAGCCAAATTTTTTTTTTTTTTGTGGCGGTCTCTAATTAAAACCACAATACATATTCTTATTTTTTTTCTAGTTTTATTCCTTTCAATCTTACCTAAGTCATCCTAATGTACATATTTTTTAACTTTTCTGAACTGACCAAAAACGGCGATACCGCCCCATTCATAGGAGGGTAAATACGCCAAGAGGATGGGGCAGATTTGTCATTAGTAAAATAAACCAAAAAATTTTAAAAATAAAAACTTATTTCGCTGTTTTATATTTTAATTTATTAAACAAAGTATAATAAACCAGATATTTATTGTTTATTTCACATAACTTAAAAAAAATAATTAAAACAAATTATTATTGATTTTTTCTATATTTTAACCAAATTTTGTTCTACATTACAAGCATTACATGTGCCCCACGGGCAGTTCTAGGGTTTAGTTTCAATTTTTTCGGGCTTCAGATTATATTATCGAATAAATTATTATGTCTTATTGTTCACTATTATTGACGTTCTATCACTGACCAATATATTTTTTCTATCACAAAAACTAAAAAAATTAGCACAAAAAATTCACACAGTGAAATATTTTCACAGCCCTTCGAAAAACAATTAATCTCGTCTGCCTCCCATCATATATAAAGTTAATCTTTCAAACTATCAGGGATGATTGGTAATCGATAAACGAAAACAAAATTCGATAATGCGATAAAATCGATTACTCGGTTTTCCATATTGGATCAATTGTTATGATTTTGAACATACTTGATTCCTGGTGGAAAAAAATAACGTGTGACAAAATTCATCGAATTACATCGTTCAACGATTTTGCTGACTTTTTATTACCGGATAATAAAGAATATTTTTGGTGAATTTCGTGAATTTATATTGCTTCGTTTTAACGTGAGCGTGTTTTACACATAGCTAAATCGACTCTAAATTTCATGAGGATCAGATGAATATTTCTGGGTGTCACACATGGAATGACAAAGTTATATATAACCTCTATGGTGGAGGAAGGTATAATTAATAACACTGTGTGACACTAAAAAACACTCGTTACGCGATATTATGCTTTTTATAGACCTAGATCTTCAATATACCCTAAAATCGGAAGCTATTGGAAAAAAACGCTTTTTGTTGACTAAGAAATAGAATTTTTTTCGTAAAATCAAAAATTTACCAAATCTCTCATTTCTAAAGTAAACTATCAATTTGAATAATAAAGCTTATATTTGTGTTGCGTATCTTAAGTTGATATTTTACTTCAGGAAAGAGAGATTTGGTAAATTTATGATTTTACGAAAAAAAAATCTATTTCTGTCAGTTTTTATCTGATTTCAACGTTTCATATCTTATTTTATTCATAAAGATATGGGCTAATATAAAAAAATATTTAAAAAATAAGTTTTTAAAAAAAGTGTGGGTCAAAAATGATCGTGAATAGTAAAAAAATGAAAAATATATATAAAAATTTGTATTTAGATCTAAATATTTTACACATCTCCGTAAAAAATATAAAAGTGTGTATACTTTTTAAAAAGGACAAGGGAAACTCTTTTCAAAACCGTTGAAAAATATTAAATCGGTTAAGAAAATTTTAGGATATAATTTTTTTGGTCTGTCTAGTCAACAAAAAGGGTTTTTTCCAATATCTTCCGATTTTTAGGGTATATTGAAGATTCTAACAAGTAATAGTGTTATATTCGGCTATGCCGAATATAAGCGTTAAAGTAATTTTCTGAAGGGGACCTTGTATAGTGGGGTAGGGTTAATTATGGGTCGATCCTCATAAAATTTGGTAGACAGAATTTGGTTCGTATTAAATTTATTTGTGTCGAATTTCATCGCTACACTCGTATTTTTAAGCTATTAATGAGCGTTGCTGTCACTTTCTGAAGGGGACCTTATATGGGGGGTAAGGTCAATCATGGACCGATCCTCATAAAATTTTGCATAGTGATTTTTGATCATAAGAAACTTACTTATGTCGAATTTCATCGCTATATTCGTATTTTTAAACAAGTTATGGACTCTATCGTGCTTTCAACAGACAGACAGACGGACGAACGGACAGACGGACAGACATGGCTAGATCGTCTTAGAATTTAATGAAGAACCAGAATATATATACTTTTGTGGGTCTATGACCAATATTTCGATGTGTTACAAACGGAATGACAAAATTAATATACCCCCCATATTTTTTGATGGTGGGTATCAAAAAAAAAAAAATATTTTATTTCAATTCTTAAACCGTGAGCCTCAATTATGAACCGATACTCATAAAATTTTGTACATTCAGGGCTATACTCGTATTTTAAATAAGGAACACTCGTAGTTTATTAGCCAAAACTCTTTCCTGAAGGGAACCTTTTGTGTATTACCGACACATTCCGCATGAAATTCGGAGCGTATTTCATAACCGTATTTCATAACTCATATTTTTAAGCCAGTAATGATCGTTTAAGTAATTTTCTGAAGGGGACCTTATATGGGCGGTAGGGTAAATTATATACCGATCCTCCCTAAATTTGGTGGAGAGATTAAACTTATGTGCGTCAATTTTCGTCACATTCATATTTTTAAGCCAGTAATGAGCATTGTAGTTATTTGTAGAGGGGGACCTTATATGGGGGAAGGGTAATTTATGGGCCGATCCAAAAAAATTGGTACAGAGGTTTTGGCTCGTAAAAAACTTACGTGTGTAGCATTTCATCGCTTTACTCGTATTTTTAAGACAGTAGTAAGCGTTTAAGCTATCTCCTGAAGTGGACCCAATAGGGGGAGTAGGGCCAATTATGGACCTATTCACATAAAAATTATTAAAAAGATTTTGGCTCGCGAGGAACTTAATTGTGTAAAATTTTATTGCTATATTCGTATTTTTTAGCCAGTAATGAGCGTTAAAGTCATTTTCAGAAGGGGACCTTATATGGGGGATAGGGTCATTTATGGGCCGATCTTAAAAAAAATTCGTAGAGCGATTTTGGTTCGTAAGAAACTTACTTATACCGAATTTCATCGCTATACTCGCATTTTTGGACCAGTAATGAGTGTTAAAGTAATTTTCTAAAGGAGACCTTATGTGGGGGGTAGGGTCAATTATGGACCGATCCTCAAAAAATTTGGTAGAAAGATTTTGGCTTACATGAAACTTATTTATGTCGAATTTCATCGCTATACTTGCATTTTGGGGCCAGTAATGAGTGATAAAGTCATTTTCAGGAGTGGACCTTATATAGGGGGTAGGGTCATTTATGGGCCGATCCTAAAAAAATTGGTTAAAAGGTTTTGGTTCGTAAGAAACTTACTTATACTGAATTTCATCGCTATACTCAAATTTTTGGGCTAGTAATGAGTGTTAAAGTCATTTTCTAAAGGGGACCTTACATGGGGGGTAGGGTCATTTATGGGCCGATCCTAAAAAAAAAATTGTAGAGATTTTGGTTCGTAAGAAACATACTTATACCGAATTTCATCGGTATACTTGCATTTTGGGACCAGTAATAAGTGTTAAAGTAATTTTCAGAAAGGGACCTTATATGGGGGGTAGGGTCATTTATGGGCCGATCCTCAAAAAATTTGATAGAAAGATTTTGGCTCATATGAAACTTATTTATGTCGAATTTCATCGCTATACTTGTACTTCTAAAGCAGTTATGCCCGTTAAAGCTGTTTTTTGGTGTATGGGGGCAATCCGAAAAAGTGGACCGATATTGCCCATTTTCAATACCAAACAAACCTTAACAATAAAGAATATTTGTGCAAAATTTCAACCGTCTAGCTCCTCTCGTGTGGTCTCTATCGTGATTTCAACAGACAGACGGACGGACGGACATGGCTAGATCGTCTTAGAATTTAATAAGGAGCCGAAATATATATACTTTTATGGGTCTATGACCAATATTTCGATGTGTTACAAACGGAATGACAAAATCAATATACCCCTAATCTTTTTTGATGGTGGGTAGAAAAATGGTACTGTAATCAACTCTACTAGACCTACCAACTTCACTAGGTCTCGCGATGAGTGCATTGATTTTTTGTAATTTTGGCACACCGTGTAATTGGTGTTAACAAACATTGTTCAACGTTTCCACAATTTAAACAAGTAAGAAATTATAGTCGGGCGAGGCCGACCATATAATACTCTACACCTGATACAAAAATAAAATGTGATTTAGTTTTCATAATAAAGCATTTAAGTTGAATTGTTCCTTGTCTCAGATATACTTAAGCCATTTATTGTTTAATAAAATTGTGGAAATTTAAGTCAAATTTTGAAGGGGGCTTTGTATAGGGGCTATGGTCAAATGAGACCCTATAATTATAAAATTCATGAGTCATAATGGCTAGATCTTGGTTTGGCAGCTTTTTGTCGAGATACGATTATATTAAACATAATTATGAACTTGAAAGCCCTATTCGTCGGGTTCAGTTGTATGGGGGCTAGGTAAAATTATGGACCGATGTTAACCATTTTCAATACTCTTCGTCTCCCGTACCATAGAAGATGTGCAAATTTCATTGAATTCTCTTCAAAATTGCGACCTGTAGTTTGATTACAAGGTTTACAAGCCCTATTCAGGGGTTTAGTTCTATGGGGACTATTTGAAATAGTGGACCGATGTTAACCATTTTCAATAAGCTTCGTCCCTGGGATAATAGAAGATCATGTACCAAATTTCATTGAATTATCTTCAAAATTGCGACCTGTAGTTTGATTACAAGGTTTACATGGACGGTCAGACGGACGGACATAGCTAAATCGATTCAGAAAATGATTCTAAGCCGATTGGCATACTTTAAGGTGGGTATAGGACCAATATTATTGTGCCAATATACCCTCCCCACTAAAGTGGTGTAGGTATAATTAATGTTCGTATTGCGCAAGTCTTTAAAAAAAATTACCGTCTTCAATATTCGGCTCAACTCTTAATCAACATTCTCACTGTCGTATATATACTAAATCTTCCCAACATTACAATAATCATTGAGTGCATCGTGTTTGGAACATATTTTATTTTCTATGTAAAAGCTCTATACAACTTTTACGACAATTTTTCATATGTTTTTCGAATGTTGTAAGAAAGATTAGTGTTGTCAATTGTTTATTTCAGCATATAAACAAAAAATTCAATAGATTTTGGCATAAAAAACGATAAACAAAAAAAACTAAAATTTATTAAAAACAGTTTATTTATTACATGGACTATCAATTTAAAAGGCTGAAATGTGGAATGGGTTTTTATCTTTTGGCATTGTTTTGTATGTATGTATTAGGGTGATCGACTCGATTTTGCAACCGGTTTTAAAACCGTTTTTTTTTTTTTTACTTTACCAGTGTCGGTTTTTTCTAAATGTTGATTTTTCGAATATCGAATAACTCGGTTTTTTTACTTTTTGAAACCCTGTTTCGAATACTTTTATTTGCTTTGTATTCATAGATTACTTCAATTAAATTTTAAAGTAAATAATAATACAGCCCGTCTAAATTTGAAAAATATTGGAGTCCTGGAACTAGAGTACATATTTCTGAAGCACCTTTGGTTAAATTTTTTTGATTTTCCTAATTTATTAACAAATTTTATTTGTAAAATTGGTTGGAATAACTGTGTTGGAATGCCTATGAAAATTGCCAAAGCAGGGATTTTAGAATAAGCTAGGATTACATAGTTCCGACTAGATCTAATCATTAAATTCTAATGTTGCAATCTTGCAAATTGTTAGAAATCACTTCGGGCCATGTTTTATTAATCAAATTTAAACATAAACGTTAATTTTTTCAAAATAAAATAGTTTTTTTTATTTATAATGAAAAACCGATTAACCGGTTTATATATATATATATATATATATATATATATATATATGTATGTATGTATGTATGTATGTATGTATGTATGTATGTATGTATGTATGTATGTATGTATGTATGTATGTATGTATGTATGTATGTATGTATGTATGTATGTATGTATGTATGTATGTATGTATGTATGTATGTATGTATGTATGTATGTATGTATGTATGTATGTATGTATGTATGTATGTATGTATGCATGTATGTATGTATGTATGGATGTATGTATGTACGTATGTATGTATGTATGTATGTTTGTATGTATGTATACATTTAAATAAGCAATAGAAGAATAAGAAAATAAAACTATAGAAAATTTGCGAATATTGAAACTTTATCTCAAGTTTTAGCCAATTTTATTAAAAAAGTCAATCTATCCACTTTTGCACGTTTAAATTTAATTAATCTAGCAACACAAATAAATTTAAAAATTGCCATGAATTTGAGTACTGCTACTTAATTTACCTTTGAAGAAAGCATCAAAACAAGCAGTTACCATTTTTGTGTCAAATTTGTAAATTTTTACAAAGATTTAATTTTCAAGTTTTAATAAGAAAAATATCAAGTTTATTGGAAAACCAAAGGGTCGAAATGGCAAAAAAAATGCGTGTCAAATTGCCAAGAAGTTAAGAATTTGCCACCGTAGCACTCTTCGGTGCCAAAAAGAAAAAAATATAAGCACACCAGAAGTTAAGAAAGGTCGATCGTGTTTGCTTTCGGAGAGAGATGCCAGAACTATGGAGCGTTTATTATCATCCAAACAGGTAAAAACACCAAAAACAGGCTCCTGTAGCCCTTAAGTGAATGGACAGCCCGGAGAGCTCTTCGTAGTGTTGGCATTATATCAGCCGTAAATCAGAAAGCTCCAGCGTTATCAGAAAACCATGTGAAGGATCGTCTTAAATTTAGCAAAAAGCACAAAAATTGGAGTTTTGATGACTGGAAAAAGGTTATATGGTCCGATGAAACGAAGACTAATCACTTTCAGTCTGATGGCAAGGAATATTACTGGCACCGTCATAATGAAAGCTTAAAAAAGCACCAAGTAAAAGAAACTGTGAAATATGAGGTGGTTGTCTGATGGTGTGGGCTTGTTTCCATTGGTAGAATCTCGGTCCTTTAGTAAAATTAGATGCTATAATGAAAAAGGAGGATTATTTGAGCATTTTCAGTCCAATATTCCGGATTTCGTGGAAGAATGTACATAACTAGAGTCAGTGGTTATACTCCAACAGGATGGGGATCCGAAGCATACGGCAAAAATCGTAAAGAATTGGCTTTCAGCGCAGAATTTTCAGACGATGCAATGGCCAACTCAATGCCCAGAAATCAATCCAATTGAAAATTTATGGGCTTTGTTAAAAAAAACTTCTTGCGCAATACGATAATGCGCCAAGAAATCTTAATAAACTGTGGTCGAGAGTACAAAGGGAGTGGGCTAATATTCCGCACCGGACCATTGAGATCCCGGTCGAAAGTACGCCAAAACGTGTAAAAAGTATCATAAAAGCAAAAGGACTTTGCACAAAATATAAAAAATAAGGTTTTTTTTAAAACGTGCAAAAGTGGCTACTTTGACTTTATTCATTAATATTTTTATACCCTCCACCACCATCAGTGGTGCTAGAGGGTATATATAACTTTGTCATTCCGTGTGTAACACCAAGAAATATTCATCTGAGACCCAACAAAGTATATATATTCTTGAACCTTATGAAATTCTGAGTCGATTTAGCTATGTCCGTCCGTCCGTCTGTCGGTCTGTATAAAACATTATCACGTTAACACGAAGCAACAAAAATTAACGAAATTCACCCAAAATATTTATTATTGTCCTAGGCAATTTAGTATTGAAAATGAGCAAAATCGGTTCACACCGGGAAAAGTTATGAATCAAAATTTGAAACAACCTCGAAAAAAATAAGCATTTTTTACACATTCTGATGTAATTTTCTCG